>NW_026137715.1:0-12500 GCF_019393585.1 Leptopilina boulardi
ACACAGTAATGTAAGGCTGCGTTCACAATGGACAAAATAAGAAGACCTATTGTAGATACAGCCTAACATTATGTAACATAGAAATTCCTAAGTGACCGTTAATTCTTTCACATTGTAGTATTCCTTACGTTTAATTTACCATTAACCCTAAAAATTCTCGCAATTGTTTATATATCAGCCATTTTTGTTTTTTTTTGATGCCTCGTGTCTCCATTATCCAGGGTCATCTTAAATTATAATCAACTTTCTCACGTACATTCTGCTTTTAAATATTCTTGGAGTTTTAATTAATAGCAAACTTTATAGTGGTGAAACATAAATTAATTTTCATTTCACGCGCGAAGAAGGTAAAAATTTTCCATAAGCAAAACTACTGTCTCACTATATATATATATATATATATATATATTTATATTATATATATATATTTATATATATATAAAATATATATATATATATATATTATATATATTTATATATATATATATATATATATTTATATATATATATATATATATATATATATATATATATATATATATATATATATATATATATATATATATATATATATATATATAGAGTATATATATAATATATATATATACTCTATATATATATATATATATATATATATATATAGAGTGTCTCTCTCTCGTTGCTTTTGCTTTATTTCAATCTTTCATCCCAACAAAAAAGAAAGAAAAAAAAAGAATTCCCAGCCTGCTCGTCAGAAAACATCCTGAGGAATTAGGCTTGATTACATCTGCTGCTGGTGATAGGGAGCGGCCAAGTAAATGTAAAAAGATGGGTAAAGTTTTCATTTGCGTGAGAGACAGAGATGATGATAAGATGAAAAGCAAACAGAAGAAAAAGAAGAAGAAGAAGAAGATGAAAAAGAAAGAAGAAGAGAAAGATGAGGAGCTTCTTAGGACCTGCTATACGGAATGCGGGATGGACCAATTAATTATTCGGTGGTAGTGAGTCGTCCGTTGAATATTACCATAGCACCCTGTGTGTCTCTCATCGTGATGATAATTGAATGAGATATAATTGGGAGGGCTATACGGCTTTCAGCTTCCGCTAATTTTATCGCCGTTGAACAGCTAAATGAGACTCACCACTCGCGGCTGTGATTAATTTTCATTTCGCTTGAAAACCATGTGAAAAGAGTCACTTTTGTTACAACTTCTCTCTCATTCTGTGTGCGTGTGTATTTAAGAGAAAATTTACGAGAATTAACTGTAACACATTTCCTCCAAAATGCTATTTCATATTTTATATTACATTATCAAAAATTCTGTGAATATAGATTTACAAATCCATTATCTCCTATAAATAAACGATGGTATTTATAATTTATTAATTCTATAGATCCATTGTTTCTCGTTAATACCCATTGTTTAAAATTCACTGAGCTGATGAAAAACAAATTTTATTTATAAAATCTCTATTGTTTAAAAAACCTTGTATGAATCCTCCGATTGATCGAATTTGCTATAATCTATTAATTTTTAATTAAAAATACAACTGACGCGCTCTAAAAGGGTCTAAAGCAAAAAAATTATAGGTTATGTTTATATTTCTGGATTAAAACCTTCTTTTCAGACAATTATAAACATAACCTCATTTTTTTTTATATCAGATCCCTTTTATCAGAGAGCGTTGCACATATATATATATATTAGAAGCGGCGCAAAATCTTTTGATGTGAAAAGTCGAAAATGATTAATGATATCGTAATAAAAATTGATAAGTAGGTCAGGTGGACGATCAAACAAAAATTGTGCTTTAAAGAAGGATGACGTTTTATTTGGAGAAGGCAAGAATCGATCGGTGAACGACATGGGTGTCAAAGGATTCAGAGAGACGAGAGACATTACGACGCGACGCGCGAGGTATAGTGTATGTATGCACTGAATGCGTTTTTGAAAGGTTTCGTGACGGTCATCGATCACCCTACCGTTTTATACACGAACTCGCGACATCCTACGCTTTCTATGGAGCTCGATCTCAAACAGAGATCATTTTTCATGCTTACAGCCTCTCTGATAACTTCACATGCGATATTTCTTTTTGCCCCTTTTTGAGAGCTGACCTTCTATATATATATTGGTATTAAGATAATTATTAAAAGAAAAATTATTTTACACCTTCTTTCAGAATGACATCGAGATTTTGGGGTTACAGTATCATGGGTATGAAAGAAATAGAGATATACTTTTGTCCTTCTCGCACTCATAGTCTAGTTACAAACATTGCCTTCGTGTGATTTCACCCTAAGGAGTTCCGATGCGCGCGCACCTTTATGTTTATCCTTAAAGATCAAAGCACAATAGAAACGGAATCGTAATCGCAAACGCAAACGGAAGTATTAGTAGGAGAAGAACAACAATATATGACTGTCCTTCTCAAAATCATTCTTCCGGTTGCGTTTGCGATTACGATTCCGGTTAGGTTTCTAAACTGCTCAGGCCTTAAGGCCACAATAGGTTTGCCAACGGGAGGCATAAGTTAGAAAAGGACAAAAATTTGTATTCTTTTCTATTTCGTGTATCTTCTTCGCGAAGCTATTGTGCGTTGGCCTTTAGTCGAGTCTTAAGCCTTAAACACAATAGTTTCGTGGATCTCACGTTCGCGAAGCAATTGTGTTTAGGGCTTTACGTTGCAGTCACATGGGTTGGTTTCCATTGTTCCCATTTGTCATAATTCTCGTCAACTACCGTACCCTGCTGTAGTAAAAATTTAGTAACTTTTAATGTTAACAATAAAGTCACTAAATTTTTACTAGACGAGAATTATGACAAATGGCGAGTGGGGAAAATGGAAACCAACCCATGGAGCAGATTAAGCCCGATACACAATAGAGTCGAGAACATGCTACATCAGACGGAAAAGGATAAAAGTACACTTATTGTCCTTTTCTATCTCATGCAGCATTATCGAAACAATTGTGTTTAGGGCTTTAGTAAATTATTTAGCCTATAAATACAATAAAAGTCTATAGAAAAAAAATTTTATTTCAACAAATATATACAATACAAGAAGCAGGTTATTAAAAATTATTCTCGAGTGAAAAGAAATAAATAATGAAATAACATCATTTTGACTCTGTTTGGAGGTTATTAAAGCAGTAAATAGAATGCAAATGGTGCGTTAGTGAACCGCATCTCTATGTCTTGGAAAGAGAGAGAGAGGACGCGCGGAATATCGTTACCATCGATCATTATTATTCGACCGCACCTTGGCACGGTTACTGCGGTGGTATAGATCATCTCTTTATGGTATATATAGTGAATCCTGCATAAGTGGGAAAACCGAGGGTCTGAAGCTTCGCAAAACGGACATAAAGAAGAGAGATTCTTGTCTGGCACGCATACAAAATTTTCAACTCACTAAAAATAATATTTTTTTCCAAAAAATCTTTAAAAAAAACAAACAAAATTCATTTTTTTTTAATATATGCTAAATTTTGTTAAGCAAGATTGAAAAATAAAAATTCAATTGAAAAAGTTTCTAAACTTTTCTTTTTTGTTTGAGGGGAAAGTTTTCGATATTTACGATATAAATAAGGAAGGCAAGGGATTCTGAAAAATGTATATCAAATTAACTGAGACGAAGTTTTAAAGAGTGTGTTTCGGTCTGTCTGCGGAAGAAGCGGCTGATTACTTTAAGAGTAGAAGAGAGGGAGAGAGACATTGGGGTGGAAAATGGGTGAACAAAACTTTCTCAAAATGACAAGTCGATGGGCACGCTTTCCATGCAAATTGCCTTTTTGAACGCCGTAGTACTCTTAAAGACGTAGATCTATACTCTTGAGACGAAACGAAAGTGGATGTGTGTTCGCGTTTAGTCACTTATGGGGCGTTTGAGAAATTTTGCTGACGCCAACGACAATCAATATTCCAACATCAAGATATAATTCACGGCTCATTAATTACAAAATATGCTGACAAAAGGAGAAAATTCTAATCAAGACGACAAATTACCTGTCGTGTGTCAGCAATAGATAATTCTGTTGGATATTGTAAAATTAAATCTAATTTTAATCATGAGATTATTTTCAGCTTTTTGTTCAATCAAAATGTGAAATGCAACATTGAAGACTTTTGCAGGTAAGAAAAAAAGGGTTTCTTTGAAAATCAGAAAAGACATTTATATATATATAAGTCATTTGTGTGCAATAAATTTGGCAGTTCATACACACGATAAAACATAACCTCAAAAAAAAATTTTATCCCATCTAAAGTATTCAAAAACAATTACTACGAAACACTTTGTATTTTCTTGGAATTTAGAATCATTTCTTTTTTTTTAATAGAAAATAAATTTTTTCCCTCTCATTAACAATAATATAAAGCAACTAAAACGACGCAAAGTCTATAGCGAAGTAATAAAATGTATCGAAATAGAGGTCATTGAAGAAGGACAGAAAAGTATTTTCACTTCTAAAGAGCAGAGCGCGAACGTGACCCAGGAAGCCCATAAGGAATACGTTTATGGATCTGAATGCAGTACCTTGCACGTTTTTCTTGTAACTTAAAGTTTAATGACAATTTTTTTTAATGCAGATAGTAAATTTTCTAAAATGTGTTTTTTTACTAGTTTTGCTGTTATTTTTTTTTATTTACACTTATTTAATTTAATATTCAATTTTCTTTTACTATTGTACCATTTAACGCGAAGGCAGTTTATTAAATAGAAAAAAATTTTATGAAAAAAAAAAATAAAATCTCAAGTACTGTTGAGAAGTGTAAAATGCAGCAAATTGGCTATAATAACCTATAATCAGAAAATTGTATATATATATCCAAGAAAGTAGATGATTTTTAAATGTGAAAAAAAGTTGCAAATAAAAAAAACAAAAAAATGAAAACATTAAATATAAACTACATTGCATTTAATCAAATTTTTTCCAAAACGAGATTTCAACTCTGTGTGTATTATTATACATCCGACTGTAATATTTATTTTTCCGTTCACGCGTCGTGAAGGGAGACGTCAATTCTCATTTGTGTATTTGTGTTTACTGATTGTTTGCAAAAAAAAAAAAAAATCGTTATTTTTTTTTAAACCACAACATGAAGGGAAGTGATTTCATAAAAAAACAATGCATTGCAAAAAATGTAAACACGAAACCTCTCTGAATGTATTTTACCTTTTTTTCATATAATTCAATTTCAAGTTATCAGCGAATTGCTTTTCTAAATGGGAGAGTTATGGTCCACAAATCCACTTTTTCTCTTCTCTGTCTATCTATCTCTCTTTCTCTCTCTTGTTTCTCTATTCTCTTTTCTTCTTTTTTATTATATATTTTTTTTCCATCTGACAGTTTATCAAATAAACTGACATATTAGGCTGGGGGTCAATATGATGAAAAAAAAAAAAAAAAAAATATTGAAAAATTCTTTACACAAGTACACCTCAATCCTATTAGCCGATTTTGACCCGTATTTTGTTTCAGAATTTTTTTTATTACCCCTCCTTGTGTATCTCGTGGAAAATATATGAATGTGAATAAAAATGTTTTTTTTTTTTTTGAAATTTGTTTTACCAGAAAATGAAAAATATCCCAAAACAAAACTCAATTTTTTTTTGTTCGCTCTCAGTTTTTATTAGTAAAAAAAAGTATGTTTTTATTTTGAAAGAAAAAATACATTTACTCCCGAGAAAAAATTGAATTTTTCATGTGACGTTGAAACAAAATTTGTGCAACGGATTTTGTTTCGAAAAAATACATTTTTATATTAACATAACCTCAAATAAAAAAATATTTCTAATTTTTTATTTTCTGATTTAATCTTTTTGGATATTTTTCAGATGAAGTAATTTGTAATTACTGTAGTATTGTATTGGAATTATTTTTTGGAATTTGTTTATAATAAATTTTGTGTACTGCATCGATCTATATACATTTATAACGTATGACCGGAGTTGCAAAGTGCTGTTTAACTGTGTATCTTTACACTCATTTGCAACTACGTGTACTGCGTAACAACCATTCCATGATCTTCTCTTTTACTTGGCTATTAATATCACGTTCAAACCGCCCCCTTTTCCCTCCCCTACATCTCTTGCGCTGTAATAATATACTTTACGGGTCTCTCTCTCTCTCTAATGCGAAATAGGGCCATTTACGACGTATCAGACACTGCTATCTGTAAAATCTTAAAAGACTACGCGAGAAAACCAGAAGGTATTACGACGTGATTATTGCGCTCCATTTCAGTTTTCTTTTCACTTTATCGAATTCAATAAACAATATTGCATAAAAAGACATATCCATTAAATCATTTTTTTTTTCATTTCTTGAAATATTTTTTAAAAATTTTACAAAACGGTTTTTATTATCGCAATTTGAATCGCTCTGTCCCCCTCTACTTTAGGCCGATTTCAGGGGTTCAAAAACGCATTGTAGAACTAGCGTTAAATACTACAGCCAATCAACAATTGACACTAAACCAGTGTTGCATTTTTGCATTGTAAACAGGCCTTTACAATGTTAGGGAAACAAAAAGTTTTCTGCAGTTCAGAAAAGACAAAACTTAGACAAATTCAGCTAAAACTTAGCTATAAACAATAAATAGAATCTGTAGCCAATTTTTACTTTTCGTTTTAATTTTTTTAAATTCATTTAATTTTTAACAATAAAAAATTTTTATTTTCAAATTAAAATTATTTTTAAAAAGAAATTACATTGAAACATTTTATTTAGCAAAAAATTATTTGCTATTAAAAGCTATTAGTAAATTTGATTTAATGGACAGTTTTTATGAAACTATTATATACTTTTTTTTCTTCTTATAAACTTAGAAAAGAATCGATTCGAATTGTTTGGGCTCATGTGTGCGTCGTTTTCTTATCTTGTTTCGATTACAACGCAATGTAATAACCTAGAGTACCACGTGTTCAGATAAAAGATTAATCTCTTTCAACGACGCAAGGTAGCAGATTTTATGAGCCGCCCTACGAACCTGTAAAAGATTAATCAAACTTGGAAGGTATTGAAAAAAAAATACACATAAGAGAACACTTGAGATAAGGAAAAAGACACCGTAAAAACTAACAATAAAAATAAAACTTTCATGAATTGGTTTTTTTTCTCTTCTAATTTGTTAAATTCTAAACATTTTTTAAAAACGAAAAATATTATGTTATTTTTTATTAAAAAAAATTTTTTTAAATAGCAAATTTGACTAGCAATCACGGAGTAATTTTAAAGCGTTTATTTGTCACTCGCTGAAAATTGTAGTCACTATAGAATTTTGTTGGATTTAATAGAAAATTATATTCAAAAGGGGTTTAATAATAAAATTGTCTGTAATTAAATTTACATACGCGGCAATTACAAAAAAAAAAAAAAAAATCGTATGAAAATAAAAGTAGTAGCAGCATTTTATAACGAATTACTTTTTTTGTTGCAAATATTTTGTTGGAATTTATGTAAAATTGTTTTATTATTCGTAGAATTGAGAGAAACTTCAGTTGTCGTACAATCTTAATAAGTTTTTTTTTTATGAGGAACATAAGCTCTCACAACTTTGTTATTATAAAAATTGCATATTATTTTCTTTTATTCCCGCATCTATTCTATATTCCCTCTTTTCTTTTTCTGATTTATTTCACTTATAAGACAAGTTGATAACAACCTTGAATAATGCTTTCTTTAACAAGACTCAATAACTAGTGTCATTTTTTTTCCTTAGCAATGAATATAAATTCCCTTTTCGATATGTAAAATAAAGTAAAAGAAAACGAAGAAATCTTCTTTTAGTCGAATGTTTCTGATTGGCTCGTAATATTTCCGAAAACATTTGTAAACCAATCAGAAACTTTCCATGTGTTGCTTCCCAATCCTGATTTCCCCCTCTTAATATTACCTTTAACGATTTTTTCCATTTCACCTAACCTAGACAATTTGCACAGTTCATTTTTTCTTGAATTGTTATTATTATTATAATTATTATTATAATAATTATTAAATAGATGTTTATTAACTAAAATGGAACAAACATATTCCGTGACTTGGTAACAAAATAGTCATAGTTATATATATATCGACAACGATTTTATTATTGGATGGAGAAACTCATTGTGATGCATTCGATGCAGAGCTTTCAAAAGCACGACAACTATTTCGAAAAGAAGACCAAGGTGTCATTTCATTGAAGTGAACACCTTTGTTTTCTTGACAATAAAATAGTTGCATATATATACAGGAGTAGAACTCTTGTATCATCTGATTGTCAAGCTATTTTGACAATATAGTATAAATTAGATTCTGTAGTACAGATGTGACAACAACATTGACGTTAACTAGCACTGAAAAGCAAATGTCCACGAAGTAGTATAAGGAGTCCCCACTATGCAAAATGAATATGTACCGAGTTTCCCGACAGCCTTTCAATTTGGTAGGTTAGCGATATTAGCGCGATTACCGGGGAAATTGTTGCAACTCAACTGGATAATGGCGGAAATGTATGTTTCGTGATGATTCGTATTTGCTCGTGAAGAGTCGAGTGCAGACGACAAATCTGTCACAAACATACATTTCCGCCATTATCCAGTTGAGTTGCAACAATTTTCCCGGTAATCGCGCTAGTATCGCTATCCTACCAAATTGAAAGGCAGTCGGAAAACTCAGAACATGTTTTTCCTGAAATTGCCTATGCAGTGGGGGCTCCTTATACTACTTCGTGCAAATGTCCCAATTTACTCTCACACAATGCTTTCAGATTTCGCGTCAATAACAAAATTCTAAAGACTTATTGGTTTTATACTCTTTTTTTTATTGCAGAATAGCTTAAATGCTAAAAATAGTTTTCAATCTAATTATTTCTAATTCTTTTGGTCGAAGGACTCACCTAACCTTAAATCAAACCTGATCTGAAATTTGCCTAAAGCCTAATACACATTGAAATTAAAGTGTCACATTTCGAAGGTTTCTGTTATTTTTACAACTTGTTTTCCATTGTTCTCACGCGTTATTTGTCATAATTCTCGTCAACTACCGCACTCTGCTCTAGTAAAAATTTAGTGACTTTATTGTTAAAATTAAAAATTACTAAATTTTTACTAGAACAGGGTGCGGTAGTTGACGAGAATTATGACAAATGGTGAGTAGAGACAATGGAAAGCAACCCTTACGATATTACTGTGTTTAGACCTTAACATTTTCTACCAAATCGACATTAAGGCCAACGGACAATAGCTTTGTAAACAAGATACACGAGATAAAAAAGAACAAAAAATTTCTGTCTTTTTCTAACTAATGCTCCACATTCTCAAAACTCTCATATAACCTAACCTAATTCTTAATACTACAACGAAGATTTTTATTTTTAAATAAAAAAGTTCTTTTTCCCTTTTATTTGGATAGAAAATATATACGATTATAAGGAGAATTCTTTTTTTTTCTCTCTCTCTCTCTCTTTCATTTTGAAAGAGATACTTTATTTTTCATTCAATTCATTGCGACGTTACTTTTTCAAAAGTTAAACATTAGAAGAGTTCATATCGAGTAGCGGCGGAAGTCTGGAATTTATTAAAAATTCTCAAGTGTACCTAGAAGTAGTACACTAAAGTGGAAAGGAAGCCTGAGGACAGTTAGGAAATTTTTATAAATTCTACAGTCCACAAAATCTCATGAATTCGAGAGTCTCTTGTGCCTCTCAAGTGCAACCCCCGCCTTGTTCAAACTTTTCCTTTATGAATTATGTAACGAATCTACCCATTAATCGACTATTCACCTGACAACTTTACTCAAGAATTTTTGGTAAATGGATCATTAAATTTCTCTTCAAATTCGATGAAGATTATCAATTCTTTTTTACGAGCTTGATAAGTTAATTCCACATGCTCTTTTAGAAAAAAAATTTTTTCTTAAATATATTTCAGCAAAAAACGTCTTTGTTTTTTGTATGACAAAAAAGTGAGGTTAAATATTTGCTAGGAGTTAATTTAGATAAAGCAAAGTTTGATTTTCGTTTGTATTTCTAGGAAAGCGAATTACCAATGAGAAACTTTTTGGGTGTAGTTTCCCAACCTTGGTTTACGTCGCCATATGAGTTAGAAAAGAAAGGTAGATACTTATGTTCTTTTTCTACACGGAGAAAAATGGAAAAACGAATAAAGTAACTTTTACTACTTTAAAAGTAAAATTGGACCTGTCGGAAGTTTCTGCGCATCTCTGGCAACTTTTACTCGAAAAATAGTAAAATTGACTATTTCTGTAGTAAATTGTACTGTTTCCGTAGTAATTTTTACTATTTCTTAAGTAAATTTTACTATTTTTGGAGTAAAAGTTGCCAGAGATGCGCAGAAACTTCGGACAGGTCCAATTTTACTTTTAAAGTAGTAAAAGTTACTTTTTCTTTTTTTCCGTGTATCTCATTCATGTGTCTTGTAACATTCTTTTTAAATTATAAATACTGTACTGTTTTTTTTTTAAATAAACATGAAAATTCGAAAAAATGACAAAAAGATATTTCCGGTAAGATTCTTAAAGTTTTTGACGGATAATAAAAAAAAGGACCGATAAGCACGCCTAACGACGTTGTGTCGATGCACGTCGACTCATATCTTACGTCATATCTCTTTTAACCTGAAAACTCGAGTGCCAGCTGCGACTTTGGATTAACGCTAGTTGTAAAGCCCCTCGTCTCGTTCCAACCTAACCTTCAAATAACCTATATATGTTGCAAGCATCCCTGATGGCAACAAGACCCCCAAGAAGTTTTGCCATTTCGCCTATCCTGCCGGATTTAATAAAAGCTTCCATAGTTGTTCTTCCAAGATGCACCATTCTCCTTCTTCTTCTTCTCTTCACTCTCGTCTGCTAGAGCAAGAAATTTTATAACCCACACTACTATCAGACATTAATGTCGCGGGGGAACGTAATTTTTTTTTTTTTTTTTTTTTAACAAAACAAGAAAAGAAACGACAATGTCAAGCAGCAGGCCTGATGTCGTATCGCGACAGAAAAATAAGGAAAAATTTAATCGAGAAATTTCCCTGGGCTCGGTGAGGTAAAAAAAATATAAACGACGTAGAATGCATTATATTACGGTTGTGTTTTATTGTAGCTGGAAATAACGTCAGAAGCGTTGGAGGTTTTTTTTTTGTGAGAACATAAATATTTCCTTCGGTTCTAAAGAGATGTACATTTTGTAAATATTATTATGATGGTGGAATTGCAGAATTTTATTTTTTTTATATACGCATTTTCGACGGCAATGAGAATTTTTATCATGCTCAGTTTAATGTTCATGGTAACGTAACTGAATATCCTGTTATACGACAGGCTTATATTTAATATTTCATTTTCATGATGTTACATATATTTATTATTCTTTTTGTGTAAAAAAATTCACTTTATTGATAATTGTCCTTAATTTTTTTGTTTTGTAGGTTGTTTTAGAAAGCGCTGTTCATCTCTACTTCAGGCTGATTCCACAATGAGGTCCGAAAACGAATTGCAGAATCAGCTTTAAATATCAGAACCAGCCAATCTGAAGTTGACAACTGACTAGTGTTGCATTTTTGTACCAGTGGACCGACTTCTACAATCTCGGAGAAGAGAAAAGTTTTTTTTGCAGTTCAGAAAAGACAAAACATAACCTAGAATAAGTGGAATTTAATTTTCAAATTAAATTCAAAGACAAATAAAATTGTTTTTGCAGTTCAGAAAAGACAAAACAACCTAGAATAAGTCGAATTTAATTTTCAAATTAAATGCAAAAAGTTTTTTGCAGTTTAGAAAAGACAAAACATAACCTAGAAATTAAATTTTTAAATTAATTTTAAATTAAATTTTTTTTGAAACTTTCGAGTCGTTTTTGAATTTGTTGTATAAGTAAATTTGAGTAATGTTTTATTTTTTGAAAGAGAGAGAGAAGGAAGAAGGCAAATTGTCAGACACCGTGACGATAATCAGGGTCATCCGGTGAATGAGGTTGGGGGAGAATTGCAAGTTTCATGTGTAATGTGATTCGTCGACTTGTCTCTTCGAATTCGGCTCAGTGGCCAAAGTTCGTCACGCGTAAGCGTAACGTAATCGCGTTGCGTCTCATACAATGCGGAATTAGTTGGTCGACTCACCGCATTGTTATTTCTCTAACTAGTCGGATGAATCAATTCGAATGATTCGCAGTTCGCACATTGTCATTCAATTCTCACATCTCTTGCAGAAAAAAAAAAATTATGTCTCAGAATTTTTTTCAAATTAAAGTCCACTTGACATAACCTACAAATTTTTAATATAAATAAAATAAATTTTTAACTAATGTGACAAAAAATAAATATTAATTTCTTAATATAAAATTTTGTAATTGAATTTGTCAGTGATAACATGAATTAGTTTAATAATAAATATTTTCAGTTTATTGACACTTCCTGTCTGAGGCAATGTGGCTTGATATATATATATATATATATATATATATATATATATATATATAGTAAAATGTAAAAAGTTTTAATTTTAGGTCCGTGAAGTTTCT